>NW_026895833.1:0-18916 GCF_033153095.1 Gastrolobium bilobum | reverse complement strand
TGGGTGAATGCTGATGGGTCATGCCAGGAGGAGGGACAAAAGAATGACAGGGGGCGTATATGGGATAAGGTGATCATTATTGAGATTCCATTAATTTTTAGTACTCCTATAGTGGGGGCGAATCGGAGCAGTGGTAAAACAGTTCCTTCATGACTGAAAGGTCATGGGTTCGAATCCAGGAAACAGCCTCTTTGCAATTATGCAAGAGTAAGGCTGCGTACAAGGATTTCCTCCACCCCACACTTGCTAGTCGTGTTTAACGGGGAGTGGTTTTTTTTTTTTTATAGTACATACTATAAAGGACTAACCACGGTGCATAAGGCTTCCCAACTTGCGAGGGTAGGCGTTAGGGTTGATTATATGCAGTCTTATCTTTGTATTTTTGCAAAGAAACAGTTTCCCATACTCAAATCTGTGACGTTTCGGTCACAAGGAACAATCTTATCGATGCTCTTGCCCTCTATATAGTACATTACCTTACTTACTAAAATTAGAAATACATGGACTTAAGCGAGTGGATGTGTTTTTAATTGTAATGGGTGTAGTATGTGATACCGGAGTATTAAAACGTGTCATCAATAATTATGGGTTTCCCTTTTGCAGAATCGAGCAAAGTTGGCTTGTGCAATTTTGTCTCTGCCAGTTCCTTCAAAGTCTCTGTCTCCTTCTGGGGAAGGCGAAATAGCGAATAAAGTTAATGAAGACAACATTCAACATAAAACACTTCACAAATTTCTACTTGTTGGTTCTGTCAATTCTGGATCATGTACTATATTCAAAGCGGTAGGATACTCCTTGAGAGAACTCAATTTTTTTTTTCCATGCACTTGTATTGGGATGCATGCATGCTTAATGATCTAGCAAAGAACATGTGATACCAGTAAATTAAATGATGTATGCTGTTATTTTAAATGCTGAAGGATAGCTCAATTCTTTTTCTAATTTTCACCTCTCCATAACTCATTTATAGATCATGTGCATAGCTGTGAAAGTGCAGATGATGGTATTGTATCGTCTTCACAAATTTCAGCTCTTAAATTTACTTCTCGTGTCATAATACGGGTTATGTTATGTCCTATCAATATAGTTTTGGATATAGGAGAACTAAATATGGAGTTGTCCGGCAGACTTAAGCCTTGTTGAGCTCCAAAATATCAAGTTGGTGATCCAAAGCAATCTTTTTACCTACCTTGGTATCCTGCTGGAGGGGCGTAATTTTTTGCTGGAGAATAGTAAAAGATGGTCTGTTGATGAATCCACTTCATCTGGTAATTTTTTTTCCTCAGATAAAAAAGTCAATCCAGGCCTGTTTCTGTTTGGACTATGGATGAAATAAGGGGCAGCATTGTTTTGAACACTTTCCCTATTCAAAATTTTCTGGATAGTGTAGACTGTAAAATAAGTTGTCTTATCCATTCAACCTTCCTTTAACAATGTTCAAAACAAGAGCAGGAAAATTGTCAATTTTTCTATGATTTTCCTCCTTTTTTCAACTACAAAACAGTTAATCTATGTTTTTTTAGTCCCTTGCAAACTGCAATGGATGCAGGGCTTTCCTTTTTCTATAATATGTAGTTTATATGATTTTGTATTGGTGGAGGACTGATGCTTTTGACACTTCCATTACCTTCATGACTTTGTTGGGGCCTTTGTATACTGTGATTTTGATTCTTGTAAACAAAAATCTTACCTTTAGTTTTGTCATTATTTTTTCACATTGCTCCTAAAAGACGGTAGACCCTTGTTAATTAGCTGATAAAAGAAGCTTGTCTGCCATTACATGGAAATTTATGTATGTTATGGAGAGCAAGTAATTAATTTTAGTTCTCAGCAGGGAATACCAGTGATAGTGTTGCTTCAACACTCTATTCCATTGGCCCACGACTGAGATATTTCTCAGATTGGCTACTTAAATACATGAGGTCAGGTAACCTGGATGCAATATTTCCAGCTGCTACACATGAATATGGGCCACTTGTGGTGGATTTGTGGAGGCATGAGGCCATTCAGGCCACATACAACAGGAGAAATGAACTCAAATTGCTACCTAGAAGTGCAAACTACTTTCTAGACCGGGTAAGATAATACTTGATTGTCCATGTAATCATCATCACATGATTATTCACTTGTTTGTGTTAATGAAGCCAATTTGATTATTGAATTTGTTGAATTTATAATTTGTTTTCATATTCTTTGTTCCTTCTGTTTGGGCATGGAGTTTGGATCATTAATTATTTGGCACAAAATCAGAAGCCTAAATAAAACAATAAATTGACAAATATAGGATTTGAATAAGGGTTTATCACTGTATCAGTGCTCTTACAGTCTTATTCTTTTCTTTTTCGCATTTAACCCCTTTTGGACGCCTTGTGTTTCAACAAGGCATGGAGACTATCTAAATCAGTTCAGTGGTAATTTGGTACTGAGATTTTAAGAATCTGGGCAGTACAAAAAATCTTTAAACTAGTTTAATTCATGATTTTTCAATGAACAATTTATTGTCTCAATAATACATGACTAAATCCTTTAGATTGTCAAATTATTTGGCCATGAATGTGGCAGGTGCATCACATCAATAAACACTAGCTTTTCATTGATATCTAACTATCTCTCTGAATGCAGGCTACCGAAATTTCCAAGATGGACTATAAACCTTCTGATATGGACATCTTGTATGCTGAGGGGATATCATTATCCAACAGCCTCACTTCAATGGAATATTCATTTCCCAAGTCAAGGAGTGAGGATTCTTTGTACCCTGATATCAACATGAATCTTCTCTCAGGTCAGCTCTGTCATTTCATGCAGTTTATCACATAAGAACTTGTTACTTTTTGAATTGAGTTAACATCCAGTGAGCTTCCACTAATAATTCTCACTTACGGTCTATGAAGCACCGACTCTGACACGGCGTTTTCGATACGTTCTCGATACGACCGTTAATTCGTCGATACGATACAATACGTTTCCGATACGCGTATCGGATACATTGAAAAAAACAATTCGGAGTATCGGTGCTTCATAGCTTACGGTGATGCACTAAAGCTTATTTTTGTTCCAAAATGAAAGCTAGCTAATACCACTCAAGTCTAGACTTGATAATTGAACAATTTGGCAAGAGTAGTGTGCAAGCATGTTTTGTTATAGATCACCTACACATGCACACATTTTCAGTATTCATCATTTTATTCAATCATTATACATCTTTTGAAAAGAATACTCAATAAAAAGGACTCACAATGTCATGATAACACAGTATGAATAAGGCTGAGCTCATGCTATCAGTTGTCAATTGTTTTCTTACCACACTTTGTGTTCTACTTATAGATACCAACTGATCAGAGTACATCCTAAAAGCCTTGGAGAAAACTGCAAGTGGTTGGAGATGTTTGAAGACACCAATGTTGTATTGTTCTCTGTGGCCTTAACTGACTATGATGAGTACACTGTAGACAGTACAGGAGTTGCTACCAACAAAATGTTGGCAGCTAAGCATCTCTTTGAAAACATCATTGCTCATCCATCCTTCAAAAACAAGAAATTTCTTTTAATACTGACCAAATTTGATCTACTTGAAGAAAAGATTGATCTGGCTCCTCTGAAACTATGTGAATGGTTTTGTGATTTCAATCCAGTTATCAGCCTCAATCACAACAGAGCTAGTAACCCTAACAATAACAATAACAATAGCAATAGCCCTCCATTAGCTCAACATGCTTTTCAATATATTGCTGTGAAGTTTAAGAGATTGTTCCATTCTCTCACTGGCAGAAAGCTGTTTGTTTCATTGGTTACTGGATTGGAACCTGATACTATTGATGAAGCTCTCAGATATGCTAGGGAGGTTATGGTGTGGGAAGAATGGGATCCCTCTTTTGTAAATGAGAAGTTCGAGACAACTTCAACTAGCACTGAGGCAAGTTCCTCATAAAGTTTCCTCCAAAATATTTGTACAAAGGCTGTTTCTGGATAGACATTGTTCTATAAAGGGCTTAGAAGAGTTCATGGATTCTCATAAGGGTTATCTTTGGTTATATCTAATGATGGGTGAAATGGAATGTGATAGAATGGGAAAAAGAAAAAGAAAATACCATCCATTGTTTGGATATTTTATAATGCGATGGAGGGAAGTTTCTATTTTATTATTTGGGAAGTGAATGAAGTAATAAAGAGGCTAGTAAGTAATTAGTTAATTCTATCTCATACCCCACAAATCTGAGAAAAAAGAATGGAGTGAAATAGATTCTGTTATGTTCCATTTCATTCCACACCATCCATTCATTAGGTATTTGGATTAGAGCTTTTTATTCTATGTATACATGTACTTGAACACTACCAAACACAATGGGGCAAGAGTTTGCCATTTTGTGATCTTTAATATGAAATGGAGATAAATTTTTCTTCTATTTTTCTGACAAGCTGAAAGTATGGTTCACACGTTTGCAAAAATATTCATGCAGTATAAAAGAATTTGCTTCGTTCTTTCCTTTATTATGATACAAAATGGTCAATTAAGTCATTGTCATGTCTACATATAGATGTGATAGCCATTTAGTAACGTATGCCGAACATGATATTTTTAAGGGTTGTAAAATATCTAGATTATGGTTGTTTGTTTGGGGCTTCGCCCCTTAATGTTATAAAAAAAAAAAAAAAATCTAGATTATAGAACACTTTACCACTGATATTTAGCAAGTTCAAAACTTTTAAGCTAAGAAGCATGGATACAAATGAGCACTCAGATATTTAGTGATACTATACAATTTGATAAGATGATGTCAAAATTTCATTTCTGTTTTTATTTTTTAAAGATATTTCTTCCCTAAGATTTCGTTGGTAGTTATTGAGCCTAGATGAGGTTAGTTAATCAAAACCATGACAAGATCTTTAACTTTTGTAAACAATACTTTTAAAATAAGTAAGACATAAAAGTTACTTTTTTTTAAAAGGCCAAATAAACAGGCTATCAATGTTATAGAACAACCTTCATTTATGACAGTGCAAAGTTTAGGCAATTGGATGCCAGGGACTTGTGGATTGGATACATTGGTGATTTAGAGAAGATATGATGATTTTGTTGGAGCCAATTGGATACATAGGGACTTTGTGAACTGTAGGCATGGATGATTAGATAAAAAAGGATGAGGTTGTGTAAAAGATGATGTCTAGCAATTATTGAGGAGACAATTTGACGGATAATTTGTTGTTAGGATTTAATCTTACTACTCTCGACTCAAATGGTGATTATTGTTTCTCATTGAGATTTTAGAAAATAATTCAGTTAAAAAAGAATGTTCACTGACCTTTTCTAATAGATATAAAATGGAGGAAATTCTTGGCATGTTGCATCTTAGTAGAATTGATGAATATGTACACAAGATATGTGGATGCTTTTGCTCTATTCAATTCAATTATGTTCTTCCAGATTGTAATCTTTGCATATGTTTATATTCTGTCTTGATATATCTGCAACACTGTGAAATAAAATGATTATTTATTTTTTGGTAATTAATAAAATGATTGCTTTACACCTGCTGTGGTGCTGCTTCTTTTTTTGTTGAATTTTGTGTATATTAAATGTGCCTTATAATATGCCATTGTACCAACATCCCTTGATGCATTGTTCCCCTTCTTTGTCTCTTTTTTTTTTTTTCATATTTATCGTCACCGCTCTCTTAGATTTTTTTATTTTACATTTTTTTTGCTTAATCTTTTGGGTTTTGACTTTCTTCTGTATGCATCATGTTGCATTAATGGCTGAAATAAATAAAATAGTATCAGTTCACCTAATATGAAAGTCTGTCTTCTATATAGTTTGACATCAAGATCAACATAAATTTAAAGGCAAGAATTTGTTTATAATTTTTTTTTATAAATTATATTAAGTATGACTGATCATCCACTTTTGATTGAAATATGACTGGTTATATTTAATGTAATTTATATGAGTTTGTAAACAAAAAATTTATAAATATATTTTTCTCCAAATTTCAATATAATTTGATTTTGGTAATGATAGTATCGTGCCTGCCCCTAGAAAAAAAAAAATGACTGTGCTATTTGGTAAACGATGAGAATCACTGCTCTCATGTTAAAATTTTCTTTTTTTATTAGTGATTGAACCTCATTTATTTAATGACTATAAAAAGAAAAATAAACACGAAAATTTCCTATTAGTAGATCATGTAAAATTTTAACAAAAGAACATCTCCACTAGGGGTTAAAGTGGGCTGGACTGGGCCGAGCTTTGCCCCGAAAAACCCAAGCCTATGTCAAAAAATTTCAATTTGGCCCGGCCCAAGTCTAGTATGAGTCTAACTGTTAGCCTGGTTTGACCCGTTTATGAAAAAAACAAATGGCCTGGCTTGACCCGTTAGCCTGTTAATTTTTAACTTCCAAGCAGAACCATGAATCAACTTTACAAAGTACTCAAATTCTGTTGCTACACCAAAAATCATAATTTCAACGTCCAAACAGAATCATGAATCATAACAGAACTAATACAATATGCATTTAAGCCATTTTCAAAAGCAAAATGCTCAAATTAAATAACATATATTTCATCAGATCCAACAAACAAATTCATACTATGTAAATTAAAATAACTACATAAATCTAACAAACACATCATGATGCTTGTAGTAAGTATAACCTCTGCAAAAAATCTTTTAATATATTCATATACACAATCTAACATGTTGAGATGTTGGTTCCTCCTATATAAGAAATAAAGTAAGATTTTTATTAAAAAATAATCGAATATGATTAAGTTATAAATAATTGCAATTGATTAAATTTATCTTTTTTTTTTCTTCAAGGCATACTTACTCTATTTTATTTTATTTTATTTAAATAAATAGTACAATATAGGCCGGCCTGTAGGCTTATAGGCCCGACCTTTTGAAAGTGGGCCTACGGCCTTTTTATTAAACAAGCTTTTTTAATATACTAGGTTAGGTCTAGCCTACAGCTCTAGCATTTTGGCAAAATATGCCACGTGGCATTTTGGCAAAATATGTGTCCCAGAGCTGTAGGCCGAGCTAGGCTATTATACAAAATATACTAGGTCAGGTCTAGCCTGATGTAGGCCGAGCTGTAGGCTCCTGTAGGCCGGCCCGACCCAGTTTCACCCCTAATCTCCACAAGTGATAGTTTTCAATGTTGTTACATCAAGTCACGTCACAACACAACTCTCTCCAATCGATGTCTCCGTTCAAACGTTCGAACCAAAGACGGAAAGAGATATTGGGAACAGTGACCATTTTGCCACTGTTGACCAAAAAATTACCAGATTGCCACGCCAACAATAAATTTTGCCAAAATGCCACGTGGCATATTTCGCTACACTGTGTAGCGAAATATGTTTGCAAATAATTCGCTACCCTATGTAGCGAATTTCTTCAATTTTGACACATGGCATTTTTGGTTCTGAGCAGTCTGACGTGGCATATTTCGCTACACTGTGTAGCAAATTATTTGCACACATATTTCGCTACACAGTGTAGCGAAATATGCCACGTGGCATTTTGGCAAAATTTACTGTTGACGTGGCAGTCTGGTAATTTTTTTGGCCAACAGTGGCACTTTGATCACTGTCCCAGAGATATTGTGGAAATGGATTGAAAAATAATTACCTTTCTTCTTGCCATTATTTGCTTCTGTGAACTATATCTGAATAATTTTCAATTTATTAGATTTAAATTTGTTACCTTTCTCAATTATGATTCCATTATCAACATGGTTGATTAATTGTTTTGTTTTGTCGTGGGTGTGCATTTTTTTTCCTAATGGAAGCTTGTGCATTCAATTTTGTTGCCTTTTTTATTTTATTTTTCCATATTTGAAATTAGTAAGAAAAGAAATGTCGCAAGTTATGTGGACTTTTTGACCAAATAGGGGTTTTTTACCCTTTTATTTTCCTATGTGATATTTGATTTTCAGTATTTATTAATGATGGTTTTTTGAATTCGCAAAGGGCTAGTGCCTAGCGGGATTGATTCGTCCCCTCCCCTCATCTGCGGAACTCTCTATTTTTTTTTCTTTTTTTTTTTTGATTTCGCTGTGCATGGTTAATATTAAGTTCAAAAAAGTAGAAAAAGGGAATGAGCATATTTATAAGGTCATTTGTTGGGATAATATCTCCATTATTGCTTGGTGATTGAGATTACCTCTTGTATTTTTTCTTTTTCGACTTAGTAAATTTTTCCTGAAACTTTTTTCGGTTACAATGAATGAACGAAATAAATTAACAAAAGAATTTCTTAATAAATTACTAAAATGAAAAAGACATCAACACTAATATAAACCAAGCATGATGTAAGAGAACATACTATTATGATCTGGATGTTCAGTTAATTTAACATCAAACTTAAATGAGACACGTTAGAGGGATGTGCTTTAAGCCATCCTCTTATTTTTTTGGTTCAAAAAATTAACCAGTTGCTGAATTTTGATTGGCAAGTGGAATTAATTCATGTGTATAGGGAAGCTAATAGTGTGGCAGACTATTTGGCTGGATTAGCTTATGACTGGTTGGGATATTTTCTGTTTTGATGTTCCCCCCGAGGGGTGTATAGAATTACTGGGTAGGGACCAAAGGGGTGTTGCCTAGCCTAGATTGGTCAGAGTGATGTAGTTTTGTCTTGTTTTTAGTTTCTGTTGATATATAAAAAAAAGAGAATAGTCTGCCACAACAAAAAATAAATGTTCTACTAACAAGCAAGAACTAAACACCGACCAACACAAAGCATCAAAGGAGTTTTATAATTCATGATTTCACATACATGACTTGAGGTATTGGTTTACTAACCTTTTTTCCATAGCCGTTAGAAAATCTAATCTTGTATTATGAAAAACTTTCTCTTCTTTATACTTTCTATGCCCAAAACTCCATTACGCTAGAGGAATCATATGAGCAGAATCATCTTGCGAGCTAAATCGTGCAAATAAAGTGTTGTAAAATAAAGCGTACATAACTACAAAATGAACAAAGATAAAATAAGTAACTTGAAAAGGAATAATTACAAGAAAATATAGACAAGAGATAAAAATAGAGGAATATTGTAATGTTATTTTTCAAGATCTGTACATCAGCTCTATTTATGAACTCTCCACTATTATGTATTACAATGAAATAAATAACAAAATTAACTCCTCTTAATTGCATATGTTAAATATTATTTCTTTGGAGTTATGGATATTTATATAATTATATTATATATAATAGTTTATTGTTTTTCAAAATAAATCCTTATTTTTACCAGCATGCGAGGCATATGCATGTCGGAGCATGTATAACTAGGGGACATTGACCTTTTTGCCACTGTTTGGAGTACTATTTATTACAGTGCCATGATCCACTGAAATTTTTCCAAAATGTCACGTCACATTCTCGTTACGCCAACATGCGAGACTGGATTGGACACGTGGTAATGTCTTGCAGGCCACAAATCTTCTCCAGCAGTATAGCGAGATTTGTGGTCAATGTGGCAAACTGCCACATCTGCAAAAAGTTGTTCACTGGCTAATCTCTCTGGGCTGCCCAGCGAGATTAGGTGAACTTTTTCCACGTGTTAGCATCCATCGTATCTCGTTGGGCTGCTGACCTAGATTAGTGCCAACCTACACCCAACTGATGCATTGTGACATGTGTCACAACTGCATGAATCTCGTTGGGCAAGCTAGCGAGTTATGTGCAGCCAAACCCCTACGAGAGTACCATGCTAATTGTCATTTAAGTTACGTTTATAAGTAATTATTAGGTTTTGTTACTTTATAAATGCCAAAATTTACATGCGCATCAATGAGAGAAATTCAGTTATTTCGAGACAAAAAAGTATATTAGAAGGGGCTAATGTTGTGGTCGGGGGAAAATTGATAGTATTTAATTATAAATTTCAAAACTTAAGGGTAATTATTGAATAAGTTAAAGTGGTATGGACTATTTGTTTATTAAAGAGATAACAATAATAATAAATCATTAAGAAAATTAGGACAAGAATTATGATATGTGTATTTTTCATATTATAGTACAAATAGAAAAACAAAGACATTGCACACAATCACCTATGAATATGGGTAGATGAAAGTGTGAGGTAGATATTTAATACTCTAATTCTGTATCACTAAAAGAAACGAAGTTTAGTTACTTTATAAAAATTGGTTTGCAGCCCTACGAGATAGGTCAGGGTGCTGACATGTGGAAATATCTTAACTAAACTCGGCCAGCAGCCCAGCGAGATACGCAGGGTGCTAACACATTGAAAAAGTCCATCTAATCTCGCTGGGCACCGCAACGAGATTAGCCAGTGGACAGCTTTTTGCAGATGTGGCAGTCTGCCACATTGACCACAAATCTCACTACACTGCTGGCGAGATTTGTGGCCTGCAAGACACGACCACGTGTCTAATCCAGTCTCACTTGTTGGCGTAGCGAGAATGTGACGTGGTATTTTGGAAAAATTTCAGTGGATCATGGCATTGTGATAAATAGTACTCTAAACAGTGACAAAAGGGTCAATGTCTCGTATGACTAGTCCAACATGGTAAAGTGCGAGACTTATTGTATTAGCTTCATACCATATCTAAAACTTGCATTATTTAGGAATTTCTGTTCAGATTATATTACAATGGTCGTTGTGGCTTTTCTTTCAGATAAAATTTGTCAATTTCTACAGTACAAGTACGATGGAATGGACCACTCTTTTAAGAGCATGAGGAAATTATAAAGTCATTTGCCAATGCTAGTAGGATTGATTAACTTGAAAGGGTCTAAAGTAACAATATATGTGGCTGATGATTCAGATGGTCCAGTATATCAGGTATATGGAAGGTGCAAGTTTTACGAAATAGGAAATTTATTTCATGTGTCATTTTTTGAATAGGAGTTGCACATACTACAATTACACTAAAACAACATTCCAGGTATATGGTTGATTTTTTTAGATTATTCAAGCCTTTGTCGAACCTTTACATTGACCATTTGTTATTGTACTTAATATCTCTTATAGGAGATATAAATATTTTCTATATATACATAAAAGTATGTCGGGTTTATATTGTTTTTTTCTTTACATGGGCTTTATATACTTTTATATGTGTATAGAAGAAAATTTTATCTTCTAGACATTAAACCTTTTGTTATTACTAGTTTTTCACATTTCCCCCGTTCTAGAATCAGTTTGCTATCATTACATATGATATTAAGCGCATTTACAATCACAGAAGTTGAATTAAATACGGTTTAACTTTTTCTTTTCTTAAAACGTACATTTACTGTTTAAATTATTTTTCTTATTTATAACTGAATAAAGTATGGAATAACTAAACTAGCATAATATATCATTCAATATTCATAAGAAACTACATGGTATTCCTATAAACAGCATAACTCTAATTATCTAATGGTGATAGTTAATTACACAAGTGGATAATCTCCTACAAACATTATCAAAATAAAATAGATAACATTTCGTCTATTTTTCGGACATCTGGGGATAAGTTTCAACTATAATTGTTTCAACTCGGTAGACAGTTTAAATCATTACAGATACAATAACAATTTACTAAATAGGCATACAAGCCCTTCCATCAAGGAATCAAGTCAGAATACACAATAGTCCAATAATTACAAAACCAATAACTTAGCAAATACCAAAAGCATGATCACTACCCTACACCCCATATACATCATAGGTGGTATAAAATAACATGAACATACACTAAGTTACCCCATGCATCATCAATACATGCCTTAAAATAATATTACATTTATATGCTCAGCAACAGTAATCCAAAATCATACTGCAAATAATAAACTATGCATAAACAGCAACAGCGGCATGCCAAATAGCACGGTCTACATAGGCCTCCTACCCATAGATGCTTCTGCATCATCAGTGGCTATACCTTAAAGGGGGTCCCCATAATACGAGGTGAGATAAACATCTCAATAAACCAAGGGTCCATGGAGGATTCCTCCACCCCAGAGTTCACTTTAGGTTTAAAAGCAACAACAGTAAATAATACAACATATACATATCTATAACAACTCTAATTCTCAAACTATGTGAAATTGAGAATTAAGTGAGACAATATGTGAATTTTGTGACTGTTAAGATAATTCTAATAGTTGAATCATTAAATTGTCATGATAATGAATATAAGGATACAATTCATGTCTAACAAGTCAATTAGGATCTAAAGAGAACAAAAGTTGTGTTAGAGACATAAATGCCAAATTTATGGTAATAATGGTATTTTGGTAATTTTGCAAACTAGATCTGAACTAAGTTCTGACAGTATAGTTAAATTCTTTGATGAATTTTAAGAATTATATATGTGTCTAATTTAATTAAATGATGTGTAGAATAATGTAAAGAATTAGGTCAACGCTTGATTAATTAAAAAGTCAACTAGGTTAAAAGTAAGCTTTAACTTTACAATTAGGTTTAATTTTTGGTCAAAGATAATTATTTTGCATTGTTTGCTATATGTTATATGTAATTATGTTATTCTATGATTGGTTGGTCAAAAGATTCAAGTGTGTGATGTGTAAAGTGAAAATCAATAGAAATTAAGTTACTTTATACATGAAAAAGTCAAAAATGGTGTGCTATCATATCCTTGTAAGACCAAGTCGGTTTGTTTCTCTTACTTGGTGTCTTCCACGATGCTTTGGCTGATTGGAAGAGTGTTTGTCTTCTCTTGGAAGCTAAGTTAAAGTTGGATGAAAATATCTAAGTTAAAAAGTGTTAAAATAATGTAAACTTACACATTAAGTCTTTAAAAATTGAAAAAGTTGTCATCTTTTCTTTCTTCCTTCTCAAAACCCACGACACTTCATCTTTCTTTCTTCTCCATGACCGTGAGCTATGGTGAGGTGAAGAGCTTGAGAGAACTTGATTTCTAGCCATTATTTCAAGAATGTTTCAACATAAAAAAGATTTCTTGTGAGCTTGTGAGCAAAACCCCTAAAATCATACACCTTCTAGCTTTGTTTTGAGTGATATATCTTCTCCTAAAGCCTCTATATAGTTGCTTCCCCATGGTGTTTTGGGTGAGTTTTTGCTTTATTTTTATGTTGAAAAGCCTTTGTTTGCCTAAAGGAAGCTATACAAGGTAACTGATGTTAATTTGGTTGATTGTATGATTATTTGTGAAGCTATGTGTTCTTGTGTTTACCATGAATTTCTATGTATGTTGACGATGTATTTTGAAGTGGTTTTGTTTTGGAAATTGGTTAATTAATCATGTAAATTAAAGGCAAAATCATGAATGCGTGAAAAATGAAAAATGAATGCGTGACAAAATCACTTGGATTGGTAAGTTCATGCCTTAGTTGTGGTGTGAATGTTTGGTTGATGAATATTGAGATATTCTTGGATGCAATAGATTGATTGCATTACACCTTGCGTAGGTGTTTGTTTGTAAGGTTGTTGGTATTGTTGTAAAGCTTGGTCAATTGCTCATTGGTGGTGAACAAAGGTTGAACTTGAAGCAAATTGAGGTAAGCCTTTGGACCTTGGGTGTTAATCCCTTTATTGTTCCACTAAGCCCTGAATGGGTAGTGGTTGTTGATAGTGTATGTGAATGTAATAAAGTAGTTTAATGCTTTGTTATACGTATGTGTATGCTTTGGGTGTGGCATATGATGGTGTTTCCCTATGTTTGTATGTTGCAATTCATACTTGGTAGATTCTCTGGCCAGTAAGACTATTTTGCATCTGAGTATCCTTAGGACAGCATGAGAGCTCGAGGGATGTCTCCTGGAGTGTTTGACACACTGCATAGATATGTATTTACAACATTATTTACGGTTATTGCTATTATACTGTGAGTGAACTATAGGATGGAGAGATGCTCCAAGGACCCCTTGTTTACTGAGATGTACTCGTATATCTCACCCCGTGTTGTGGAGTGTAACACCCCGAGTATACCCGGTTTGTTAACATGTCATCGTATTAAGCCACGCTTAATTAAAAATTTGCGGAATATCTTCTGTTTAATTATGACGTCATTATCCATAGCCAAGTTGATTACTTAATCATTTTCATAAAACATTGCTTGTTTGTAAATTGCAAAAAGACAACTAACTGAAATACCTCAAAATAAATAAGTGAGTATCTAAGTCACGAATCTACAACACATAGTCTGGACAAAACCTGATAGTTTATACAACTCAACTAAACTAAAACAGCGTCAAACATTGTGGCATGGACAATCCTCATGCTCACCAAATAAATGAAATACTCAACAAGTCTCAATACAAACAGCATGATGATAGATAAAGCATAATCACTAAATAGGTACATCAGCATAATCAGCAAGTATATCAAACAACTAAACTTCGGCCTCCTGCCGCTAGAGGTCTCAACCCCTGGGTTACCTAAACCTGAAATAAGCGCCTCAAACGTGGGGTGAGATCTCTAAACAGAAATCTCAGTAAGGCAAGGGGTCCTCAAGGATTTCTCCACCCCAAGCTCACTTACATGTGCAATATAAGTTCCAAAAGCAGTTTAACAATATAAGTTCCAAAACAGTGCAATGCAACAGATAATCATGTCATATGTGTTATATCTAATCTCCACCGTGACCTACGTCCATACTGAAGCCGCTCGATCAATTCTTTTCACTAACTATCAAGCTTGGGGGTGCTTGACAAACCTCTACAACCTTTCAAGACTTCGGGCTCTTGATGCCTCACAATTTTTCACTCCAAATTTAATTAGGAATTTGGTGACCTCTCAAGTATAGGGTTCGCTCCCCTCTCAAATCAAGAAGTAAAATTAAGGCGATTAAAAGTGGCTAAGGACTCTCAAAGTACAGATTGCACAAATTGAAGAACTAAGAGATGTATAACTTCAAAGGAAAGATGAGCTCAAGTGTATGCAATGAGTAAAGTAAGCAATTAATGAGCAATAATGAGCTAGAATGAGTAATAAAGGTTCAATGAATGATCTATATTCGTGTACTATTCATCATGACTGATGTGGGTATTTATATTGACACCTCCTTTGAAAACTAGTTGTTTCTAGCCGTTTAGAGCTGTTGTAATCCGTACATATCCGGATATTTATCGGGCTCATATCCAGATAAGGATATCCGGATATTGATATCCGGATATTGTATCCGGATATAGATATCCGGATATTCTCAGTGCAATATCTGGATATTTCATTGCAGCATCCTTTTTTTCTCGAATTCTGAGTTTCTTTTCTTTTAAAAAGGTTTCTATGACTTGTAATTCATGAAGTTGGTTATGGAAACTGTCTTGAAGCGTTTAAATCATGTAGGTACCTTTTTCAAATCAATTTTGGACAAATTAAACCTTTTGTTTTGACACTTCTTTAAGGATGCATGCTTTTGAAATATATGAGTGATGAATGACCTTGAGCTCATGCAATGCTTAGTATCTATACACCTTTACACATTTTTCCTAAGTCCTAAATAAATATACCATTTGAGATTTTGGACTTGGATTGATGCTTGAGACTTGGTGCTTGCATGCTTTCTTATTTGCTTGAGTTTCTTTTTGGATGTTGCTTCGTCTTTGAACATTCCTCTTTGTTATCATCAAAACTATGTTGACGTGGGATCGTCAAGTGTACGTTGCATCCACATCATCACTTTGATTCATCAATCTCCCCCTTTTTGATGATGACAAACATTAAATTGAGAAAGAGAGTTAGTGTTGCATAAGTTTATTTATTTGAGATACAATACTCCCCCTTAGATCATGGTATGGGTTATTTCAATGATTCATTTTCAGTATCTCCCCCTATTTACCTTGCAACTTGATTAATATGAATATTTCTCAATTTAGTATATCTTTCTCCCCCTTTGGCAATATCAAAAAGAAGCGAGTAATCCAATAAAGAACAGAACAAAATGATCATGCAAGTAATAAAATAGTGCAATTTAAATCTCAAAGAAAAGACAATGCATATCATGAAGCAAAAAGCGGTACATATAGCAAGTAGATACGCGTAGTACTCAAACATAACATCAACCAAAAGGAGTACAAGCATTCAAAAAAGCATAGTGTAGCTAAGAAAAATAACAACAACCAATCCTAGACTAAGAGTCATCCTCGGAGCCAGAAGCGGAAGGAATGTGCTCATCACTGGAAGTGCCGTCATCTGTAGCAGTGGCCTCATCATCCTCATCTCCCTCAGCAGGAACATCACGAGAGCCACCAGCACCACTGGCAGGAGAAGTAAGGCAAAGTGAGGTCTCGATGCGAGAGAGACGAGTGGAGACATCCTCACAGAAGGCAATATGAGCAACTTCTTGCTGCTGAAGATAAAACATAATGTCGTGAGAAGTTTAGCCTCGAGAAGTGGTGAGTGGAGGAGGCAGAGGAGGAAGTCGAGTCACAACAGCAGATGGTGGATTTACTGGCCTATCAGCAGCCTACGGAGTGCTCAAGTCCTCGTCCATATCATCAGTTGAGGCATCACCATAGATGGCTGCATCATCCCATTGCCACTGACCATGTGCACGGATGATGTTCGTCTTTGTCAGCAGCTTCTCTCCAAAGCAGGTGTGACCGGGCTGGAGCTTCTTTTTCACTTCACCATCCATGGGTACACCCTTAAGCTCCATAATATGCTGAATGAGCATAGGGTATGGCAGAGGTGTAGTGGAGCCATAGGATGCCTCTCGCATCTGAGAGCAGAAGGTGTGGCGCCAGTCTATGGGAAGCTGAGTACAGATAGCCCACATAATGAATAGATCATTCTCTTGAACAATGGCATGATTAGAATGCCTAGGGAGAATGATGTGAGATATCACATATAATAGGATGCGGGCAGAGATGCTAAGCTTCTTTGCAGAGATTCGGACCAGGTTGGTCCGTGCAGTCCTGGGCCGGAGGATGGTGGTCACGAATGCTGCCCGGTTGTAGGACGGAAAGTCTGAAAAATGGATCCCATCAAAAGTGAGCGACTCATCAGTTGTCATGACATCATCCTCATCATCCATCTGAAAGGTGTAACCAACGAGCTCCTCCCAATCATCAGGGGAGATAGCAATGTCGACTCCCTTTACGCGAGACCGTAAAGTGCCATGAGAGTACTCGAGGTTCTTGTAGAAAGCTCGAACAAGCACCTCTGACTAAGAGCACTGAAGCGCAGAAAACTGACGTAGGTTGATGGCATCAAGAAGCTGACAGATATCAAACCCTTGACCAGCAAAGAAGGCAACTTCCAAATACTTAGGTTCCAAAATAGGACGAGTGGAGAACCTTTCAATGAATGTACGTATCTCGTCGGCATTCCCATTGAAGAGATACCCGAAGCCAGACCGATCGACGTCGACAGCAGCGGGGGTAGAGGAAGAAGCACTGGTGTCAGCCCTCCTCTTGGAGCAGCGTTCTCGGTCACCATAAGCCATGGCAGAAAGCGGAGTGAGGCAAGGAGCTGAAGCAAGAAAGGGCAAGAGTAGATGATGGAGATGCAGAGAACAGAGCCTTCAACGTGAGGGGTATGGCAGAGAGAGCGATGCAGAGATAGGAGCGTACAACGGTAGTGTAAAATGAAAAGGAATGAAGATTATGGTGTAAGGAGAGAAAAAAGGAGCGATGGAGATGGGTATGGCAGAGAGAGCGAAACGTTAAGGTTTGAAGAAATAAAATGAGAATGAAGGGAAATGAACGGACACCTGACTTTTAAAACCTTTAGCGCGAAAAATATCTGGATATTTGGTTCACGATATCCAGATATTGATATCTTGATATTCAATATGAAATATTCGGATATTTCCAGACAGATGCGAAAAAGACCAGAAATGATACTCTTATTCAACATATCATGACATAAGGCATACAAAGCATAGCAAGGAATTAAGAGGCACATATAATAACTATTTAGGAGAGTGGAAAATGTTAAAGCAATTCAAGTTCAAGGTAGATATCGAAGCCAAGGAACTATCCATACAAGTTTACAAATATGATGGATCAATCAAACAAATTTCTCTTCTTAAATTGTAAAACACTTCTTTTGGGAGAGGTTTGGTAAAAATATTGGCCAATTGTTTTGAAGATTCTACAAATTCTAAAATACAATCACCGTTTTGCACATGATCTCGAATAAAATGATGTCTAATATCAATATGTTTGGTTCTTGAGTGCATTATGGGATTTTTGGTGAGATTGATGGCACTAGTGTTATCACACCTAATGGGGATGTGATCAAGATCAACCCCAAAGTCTTTTAGTTGTTGTTTCATCAATATGATTTGTGCACAACAACTACCGGCCGCCACATATTCCGCTTCGGCCATGGACAATGCTACACTATTTGGTTTCTTGCTATGCCAAGAAACTAGTGAGCAACCAAGAAAGTGGCAAGTGCCACTAGTGCTTTTCCTATCCAATTTGCAACCCGCAAAATCAGAATCGGAATAACCTATTAGTTCACATGATGCACCTTTAGGGTACCACAATCCCATGTGTGAAGTGCCTACAAGATATCTCATAATTCTTTTTACGGCACTTAAGTGTGATTCCTTAGGATTAGCTTGAAATCTAGCACACATGCACACACAAAACATAATATCGGGCCTACTTGTAGTTAAATAAAGAAGTGAGCCGATCATACCTCGATATTTAGTAATTTCTATGGATTTACCTCCTTCATCCTCGTCTAAAGAACAAGATGTACCCATGGGAGTATCGATGGCCTTGGAGTTGTCCATTCCAAATTTTTTGAGTAACTCCTTGCAATATTTAGCTTGATTGATGAATATCCCATCTTTTTGTTGCTTTATTTGGAGACCAAGAAAGAAGTTTAACTCGTCCATCATAGACATCTCAAATTCACTTTGCATGAGATTAACAAACTCTTCACAAAGATTAACGTTAGTGGCACCAAAGATAATATCATCAACATAAATTTGTGCAAATAATAGATGATCA